>NW_026901346.1:0-3693 GCF_033783945.1 Neopsephotus bourkii | reverse complement strand
CAAGATCTTGCACTTGAGGTCGCAAAGGGAGATGTCGAGGCCGCTGAAGGTGACCGTATCATAGTTCAGCTTGGAGAAGAACTTGTAGTGAATGCAAGACATGGTCGGGTCCAGGCAGCGCCTGCTCCACTACCGTGTCTAGCTCGGCAAATGACAGGTAGAGGCCTTGCAGCCTCTGCCAAGGTGAGGGCAGGCGGCAAAGCCCTCCGAGGGGGCTGGGGTGAGCAGCACGGGCTGAGCTTGTGCTGGCCAATGGCGCTCAGAGGCTGCAGCACTCTGCCACAGCCAGGCCCTGACACATCAGGCAGCCTCGGCTGACAGCGCCTCAGGCCCCCATCGTGGCGTAGTGAGGCCCTGGCTTTGCCACCTTAACAGCTCCAGGCTATGGCCCTCAGCAAGTGAGCTGTGCCGTGTGTTGGCACCTGCCCCAGTCCTCCTCAAAGCCTGGGGGGGAGAGTTCCCCAAAGCCCTAGCTGGCCTCAGTGTCCTCAGTGCATGCAGCACTCCGAGGCCTGACCAACCCCTACGGCGACTCAAGCACCTCTGCCCCCCTTGCCACAACACAGCGCCCCCAGGCGACCCAGCGCACTGTGACAAAAGGCTCGCATCACGCGCAGGTCCAAGCACCCCCACCCAAGCAGGGGGACCCGTCACACCTGGGCCTGTCACCGCCCTGAGCTGCTCCTGCCCCTGCTGTCACCCCAGCCTGACCTCACACAGAGACCACCCTGTCATCCCCACGCTGTCACTACAGTGACCCTTCTATCAACATCCAGCCAGGGTGAAGCATCCTGGGCCGGATGCAGCCCCTCTGTGGTGCTCAGCTCTCCGTGCCACGGAGCCAGCAAAGGCAGGGGACATAACGAGGTGCTTGAGCGCATCTTAAAGAATCACAGACTTCAGCCAAAGCAGCCAATGACCATTTATGTTTATTGCCATCAACCGATGGACTTCCCCAGTGTCACACATCCATAGTTGCTTGAACTCTGCAGGAAAGGACTAAAAAGTAACAAATGAACCACCAGGACTGGGAAAGGCCCAGGTTAGAACCAGTATCTCTTCTGATCCCCTCACTCTTAACTACTGATAGCTACAGGAAAAAGTGTTGCAGCCCTCTGGCAGAATGTAGCTCTAAATTCCCCCTCTCTGTAACAGCTTTTGTATCACAGTGAGGGGTTGCAAAACTAGAACAAGCTATATGGCAAATATGTCAAGGCAATTAGAAAAAGCCATTCCTGAAAGCACAAACACCATTATAGCCCTACAGGAAGAAACCAAATCCTTATCACAAATGGTAATACGGAATCAATCAGCTCTAGACCACCTTTTAGAACTACAGGACAGAGAATGTGCATGACAGAGCATGTGCAGTATTGACTAATAGCCACTGGGGTTTTATGTGAATCAGTACCAGAACAACAAAACTGACAGGAACAAGATAAAGACTCATTTAAAAATATTACATGAAGTAAGGCAGGGATTTCCACTAAACCTATTTGGGTGGCTAACTTCCTGACTCCCAACAAAGGTAGAGGACTGTGAACTCAAAGGAGCTGAGTTGCTGTAGTCCCTCTCTTGTTTTGCTTTGTAACAATGTATGTCTGTTCTCAGTGTTGTGTGACCTTATGGACTCAACTTAGGACTTGAGCAGTGAATAGGACAGTGTGACCCTAAAGGTCACAAGAAAAGGAGGCACTGTCAGGACAATCTCTTTCCCTAACTATTGTAGCAATCGGCCTTTAGACTATGAAGCTGGATGAACTTTCTTCAGGTACATATAGTTGACACTGTAAGCTGTATAGCTGTGGTTCAGTCAGCACAACTGAAGAACCCCAGCTCACTGCAAGGGGGAGAAGAACAGCCACAACTCTGAAGAAGAAAGGATACTTCTGCACTACCCAGAACAGAGCAGCAGCCCAGCCCCTCTGACATCTCAGTGAAACCCTTCCCTCACCTCGCAGCACAGAGAAGGTACGGCAGCAAGACCAGCTGCAGGGATGTCTTGGTCAAGAAAGCAGCAGATGGAGGACAACGCCATACAATTAGAGCTGCTTTGCAAAACAGGAGTATATGTGTGTGTTGAGTAGGCACTGGTCAAACCACTGAGCGCTTGAAAGGTGTAAGAACCATGTGTAAGAACCACAGCCTGTTTAGTCTAGAGAAGAGGCGACTGAGAAGGGATTGTCATCAATGCATATAAATACCTGAAAGGCAGGTGCCAAGAGGATGGTGCCAGACTCCTTTCAGTGCTACCCAGCGACAGGATGAGGAGCAATGGCCATAAACTAAAGCACAACAAGTTTCATCTCAACACGAGGAAGAACTTCTTTCCAGTGAGGGTGTCAGAGCACTGGAACAGGGTGCCCAGGGGGGCTGTGGAGTCCCCCTCTCCGGAGACATTCCAAAACCACGCAGACACATTCCTGTGTAACTTGCTCTGGGTGGCCCTGCCTCATCAAGGGGTTGGACTGGAAGATCTCCAGAGTTCGCTTCCAACCCTAACAATTCTATGGTTCTGTAAAACCATGCTCAGGATGCCCCACAATTTGACTGGTACACCTCATGGCCATGAACAGAGAATTACTCTTGAAATTCTGTATTTTGTGTCCTAGCCTCTCTCCTTGGATAGCACATGCCAGTGGAAGAATTTTTAGATGCTACTCCTCTCCCCAGTCTGAAAGGTGTCCTCCAAGGCACTGCCCCTGTGGAGGCCCAGAAGCCTTCTGTTCATGGGGGGACACTTTACCTCCATCATCGCACTGTCCTCCCAGGAAATGATCACTCCGGAAGGACTCTCATTGAAAACGTAACTTGAATAGGACTGCTGTGTGATGTGGGTCAGGTTGGCTATGGGGAATGGCCAAGCCATTCTGTGGTGAACTGGAGACAGTGGCAGAACATCCAGGATACCCATCTGCCAGTACTGGGGCTCAGCAGGCTGCAGGACACACAGAAATTCCCAGCTGCTCACCAGTGCTGCTGACAGACATCAGGATTTCTTGAGATGCCACGGCTGGTCAGAAGGCTACATGCAGCAAAACATCTGCCCGCGTGACGAGGCCTAAAGCAGAAAAACACAGTTAACAAAAGCATCCACGTGCACAAGGGAACCCTCCATCTTCTCCCCCCAAAAAATCAACTGCATCCTTAGATGCATGATTTAAGCAGACAGAGGCTTCAGCAATAAGCCCAAGAACTTCTGACTTGTGCACCTGGCCACCTATTTTCAGTGCATGTTGCAAATGCTCTCAGGCAGCTCGCTACCCTGATCCAGGTTTTAGAGAGCTGCACAACTACAAACCTCCTCCACTTACACCCTGAGCCACAGAAAAGCACACACAGGGCAAGTGGGATGTGCTAACACCCTAGTTAAGACATTCACTGCTCACTGGGCTGCTCCAGGTAGTTGCACTGGCATGAAAGGGCACATTGTACTGTGGGACAGGAAGGCAAGGGGCAAAAGGTTACACCAAACTCCTTAAACCAGCAATGCCACCACAGTCTCTGCATCATGCAGCGTCTTTTCTGAGATCTCAAAGAAGCAGCCGTGGCTAATATGCCTCCTGGGACAGGGTGCACAAAAAGCCTCTACTGGAGCAGAAAACAGGATCCTTACCGGGCTCTCAGCGAAAGTCCCCACATCCCCAGCCTGGTGGGATATCAGCAGCACATCCGCACCTTTGATGGTCGGGA
>NW_026901345.1:0-3642 GCF_033783945.1 Neopsephotus bourkii | reverse complement strand
TCACAGTATCACAGTATCACAGTATGTTAGAGATTGGAAGGGACCTCAAAAGATCATCTAGTCCAATCCCCCTGCCGGAGCAGGAACACCTAGATAAGGTTACACAGGAACGTGTCCAGGCGGGTTTTGAATGTCTCCAAAGAAGGAGATTCCACAACCCCCCTGGGCAGCCTGTTCCAGTGTTCCGTCACCCTCACTGAGAAGAAGTTTCTTCTCAGGTTTAAGTGGAACCTCTTGTGCTCCAATTTGTACCCATTACCCTTGTCCTTTCATTGTTTGCCACTGAGAAGAGCCTGGCTCCATCCTCGTGACACTCCCCCTTTATATATTTATATACACTAATAAGGTCACCCCTTAATCTCCTCTTCTCCAAACTATAGAGACCCAGCTCCCTCAGTCTTTCCTTATAAGGGAGATGCTCCACTCCCTTACTTATCTTAGTTGCCCTGCGCTGGACTCTCTCCAGCAGGTCCCTGTCCTTTTTAAACTGAGGGGCCCAGAACTGGACACAATATTCCAGATGAGGTCTCACCAGGGCAGAGTAGATCTCTCGATCTACTAACCACCCCCCTTCTAATACAACCCAGGATGCCATTGGCCTTCTTGGCCACAAGGGCACAGTGTCGGCTCATGGTCACCCTGTCGTCCACCAGGACCCCCAGGTCCCTCTCCCCTACACTGCTCTCTAACAGGTCGTTCCCCAATCTATACTGGAACCTGGGGTTGTTCCTGCCCAGATGCAGGACTCTACACTTTCCCTTGTTATATTTCATCAAGTTATTCCCCGCCCAGCTCTCCAGCCTGTCCAGGTCCCTCTGGATGGCAGCACAGCCTTCTGGCGTGTCGGCCACTCCTCCCAGCTTAGTGTCATCAGCAAACTTGCTGATAGTACACTCAATTCCCTCATCTAAATCGTTGATGAATATATTAAATAATACTGGTCCCAGTACCGACCCTTGAGGCACTCCACTAGATACAGGCCTCCAACTAGACTCCGCCCCATAGACTACAACTCTCTGGCTTCTCTCCTTCAGCCAGTTCACAGTCCACCTCATTACCCGATCATCCAGACCACACCTCCTCAATTTAGCCGCAAGGATGCTGTGGGAGACCGTGTCAAACGCTTTGCTGAAGTCGAGGTAGACCACATCCACCGCTCTACCATCATCCATCCACCGTGTTATTTCCTCATAAAAGGCTACGAGATTGGTCAAGCACGACTTCCCCTTGGTGAAGCCATGTTGACTGCCCCTCATAACCCTCTTATCCTTGATATGCCTTAAGATGGCACCAAGGATAAGGTGTTCCATCACTTTCCCAGGAACGGAGGTGAGGCTAACCGGTCTATAGTTACCCGGGTCCTCCTTCTTGCCCTTTTTGAAGACAGGAGTGACATTTGCTTTCCTCCAGTCCTCAGGCACCTCTCCCGTTTCCCAAGACTTGGTAAAGATGATGGAGAGCGGTCTAGCAATGACCTCAGCCAGTTCCCTCAGCACCCGCGGGTGCATCCCATCTGGACCCATGGATTTATGGATATCCAGATTGCTCAACTGGTCTTTAACCCATTCCTCATCGACTAAGGCAGACCGCTCCGTTGACCTATCTTCATCCTAGCCAACAACTGTTTGCGTAGACTGAGACACAGTAGCCTTACAGCAGTAGCCCTCACAAAGGTAGCAATATATAAAATTATTACATGTACAGCAGTATTCATCATGTATTCATCATTTGGTGCAGTCACTATGAAACTACTAATGAAAACGTGTTATACCCAATCATACTTGCTTATCAATAATCTGATCCACAAAACTGAGTGTTATGATGGTTATATTTGCAGTATGGATTCCCGTGTATTCCAGTATGAAAAATTGTATATGCTTTTGTCCTTGGTGGTATGTTTTGATTTTCTATTGTATCTTTAATCTGATTCAGCCACCTCTTAACTTTCCTGTATCTGCTAACATATTATAACTACATTAAAAAATAGCAAACATGAGGAAACGTTTTATCACTACTAGGTAGCATAGGATCATCATTGGGAAGGATAACAAAATATGTACTTAGAAATAATAATAGCAGAAAATAGTACTGTATACAGCAAAGTTCACTTATCTCAGAAGTATTAAAAACAACTACAAGGGAGTAGGAATAAAAAAGTAAATTCTCTGCTTCCACAACGTGAGCCCTTACTTATATTCTCTGCCTATTGTTTCATCAATATTATTTGGAGCCAGAGTTCTGTGGATATTTGATGGGAAGTCTGTATTAACAAAAAGCTGAATAAAGATCCAGTTGCACTCCGAGACACCAAACAGCAACAAGAAATATTTACCCCTACAACAGAAGTTATGTGACTGCAAAAGAGAAACTTCTTTTTCTTACTTTTCCCCAAGAACTAGATTGCCAATGCATGCAGCAGACACCTACTAGTAACAGAGAGGATAAGACTTGTCTGCAGATGGGTATTACACAGACCACTTACACAAGATGCAAACAGCCTTCATATTAATGAATTTCTACTGTATGTCTAACTGACTGCAATATATTCTCAAGGATATCAGATCTAAAATATGTTGATATTTCCCTTCTGACATGAGGGAAAAAAAAAAGTTATTTTAACTCTACTTACTAAAAATGTATTCCTAAAATATTACTCTTTTTTTTTCCAGAAAGCACATGCCACTAAAATTTATACTTACTTTTCTATTGTTTCTCCAAAAGAAACAAAATAAAGAGGAAACAAACTGTATGTATATGGATAAACAATGCTGCTAGTATGCATATGAAAGACTACTTACTGTAGGTTGAGCAATTAAATCTGTAAAGTCTTGAATTGAATGTAAAAGTAAATGTTGTAGTTGACGAGTCATTAAAGTGGCAGCAGATCTGAAGAAAGACTCTAATTTCCTGGTGCTGGCACCGCTGGGTACTTGTTTCCGTTTATTTCCCTGGCAAAAGATCTTCTGCACTTCTGGAAGCCAACTTAAAAGAATACAACATCTTTAAATTTTTCAAGTGATGAGCATTAATAAACCTGTGGCTTTAAGTTAATTGCTTATATTACATGAGGTCAAAAGATGCTGCAGTATGCTTGGGAAACCATATAAAGCAAGTATGTCATATGGTTGTATCTTTGAAATCTACAGAATCATGTCCCTGAAAATGTTATCTATTATTATGGAACCATATTTAAAATAAAAGATAGTATGATAGTTAAGTTTGCTATCTTGCTTTGGTCTCTTATTTATCAGGAGAGAAAGGCTTTGCAGGCATCATGCTTAAGTGCCAGGGTTACACAGTTCGTTATGCAGCCTTGTAACCTCAGTAGCTGTTAAGACGTGAACTCACTCCAAAGGGAATTCTGCCCACTTGCCCTTAACAAAAATGAAATTGGCTCTGGTATTGCTGGGAAATAGGAAGAAAGCACAGAAGCAAACAGCTTTCAGTTAATAGCAGAAAGGTATCTTCAGAGCAAGGAAAAAATACACCTGAGAACAGTAAAGGCAATACGTAACAAAATCATGGGCAAGCACAGAAATAAAAACCTTCAAGGCTAAAAGCATGAAAAACAGCTTATTTGAGACTGTAGTGGTCTCAACTGTTAGTTAATTAAAATCTGAGATAGTAAAAATGTAGTAATAT
>NW_026901344.1:0-36486 GCF_033783945.1 Neopsephotus bourkii | reverse complement strand
AACAGTTATTGAGGCTTATACTGTAATATTATGAAAAATAATAAAAATTCTGCTAAAACTGCTCACTAGTTATTACACAAAGAGGCAGCCATACCAGAAAATATTCTTCTCAAAAAAAAAGAAGTATGTCTAAACAATATGCTATTCCATTTTCTCAAGCACTATACTTGATTGTCTCCACACATATTCAAGATTAAGTCTGCAATAACATAATGAGAATATGTTACTTTTAAATTCTTAGCAACTGTTCTAAAACTTTCACTTTGAAATGTGTCTTAAGGCTATAATGAGGTATCAAGGATTTTATCGTGCCCTTTAGTAAGAATTCTGTGCTATTAATAAATTCTTAAACTCCAGTCACCCATGTTTCATAAAATGTGGTCCATACTCTCCTGAATACAAAAATTATTAATATTTGATTTCAAGGCATAACAACCATAAAACCTTATAATATATACGTTACATGTTACATGTAATATGTATTTTATATATTATACAATCTATAAAATATTTCATATCACTGTGTAGAATAGGACAGGATTTTATAGCAATTTTACAGAAACTTCACTAAACTTGCATTTTTATCTAGTAAAATATTTTCTTTAATATATATACATATAGATAGTTATCAGTGCAACAGTGAACCTAAGGATACCAATAGAGTACATTAGTACATTCTCAAAAGAGTAATAATATTTTGCAAAGTTTCAAATCCTTTCATAGGTCTATTTTTTGAAGAGTAGCTATGTAAAGCTATTAATAGTGTATTTATTTTTTTGGTCTTATGGGTTGGGAAATCTCACCATTCCTAACATCCAATTACAACTTTGACCATTTCTCATTTTCCTTGCAGATTCATTTCCTGTGTCATAATGCATTACCTGTCACTCAAAAAGATGGAACATGCAACTGTACACTAAAGCCACTTTCAGAACTCCTTAGGAAATCACTCAGCTGTTTACAACTGCTGCTTATCTTTCTGTGCCACAGATACTATTCCAACATCTACCCTCCCACTGGAAAGACATTTTCTGTCCAGAGTCTGAATCTCAAACAGGCCCACTCAAGCCATATTGGAAATGTAGAACAAATTTATTTAGAAAATCTCTAGCGAAACAGAACAACAATGAAATACAAGGATTTTTTTTGCCTTTCTGACTTTTTTAAGAGCTTCGCTTCCTGAATTAGAAGAACAGTTTGAAGAGATAATTTTCCAATGAATTTTTATGTATTTCAAATATGTAGTCTCTGATTGCCTTCTGAAGACCCAGACTCTTCTCTAAGCAAAATATAATAGCCTTTTCTCCTGGATAAAATTCAAAGGCTTTGAATAAAAACAATCTCTATAAGGGATTGTCTCAATCTTTATAAATCCAGGAGGGTTTATAAGAGGAGCTAGAGACTTGATGAGGATTAGTAACTTAGAGAACTAGAAAAAAAAAACCAGAAGACTGTTGAATTTTATAAGGTTAAACTCAAGCCTGAGCTGTTGATCAAATCAGTCCTTAACTTATTACACAGCAGTCTCCATTAGCCCAAAGAACTGGTTATTAAACTTAGTGGCTTGTACTACTGGAATATGATTTCAGATTAAATCCTTTCCTGCTTAAATCACCAATAAGGGTCTTGTCAACTTCAGAAAATACAGGATTTCTCCACAGAATTCAGCATCACTAACTACAAAAAAGACATGATTTCTTAAATTATATAAACTTATACATGAACTACCAGGAAAAAAACTGACTTTCCATTAAGAATGTACTTCTTTTTTTTTTTTATTTTTTTAACCAAATTTAAAGAGAAAAAAATATATTAGAACTTACATTCAATATCAAGGTACATGCTCTTCTGGTGCCCACCAATTCTACTTGCAGCTTCACAGTCATATCTCCCTGAATCTGACAACTTCACATCTTTAATATGCAGGGATGATTTTCCTTGCTGCCCTTTGACTTCTATACGGCCATCTGGGCTCTGTTTACATCGATTTAGGAAAAAGAAAGGTTTATATATATATATATGTATATTTATGTATACTTTACATATTAAACACCATTGACAACTATGAATGAAAGCATCTCTCCACCTATGGTGAAGTTATTACAGAGAGCTAAGCAACTTCTAAATTATCCAAATGAAAAAAAAGAAAAACCAGAAAAATATGTTCTGTTTCTAGGCATGATAATCAAGGGAGTAAGTACATGCTTAAAGGAACATTGTCAAGATAAACCACAAGAAGTATCCATTTACTGGATAGTGAACTGCAGATTCTAGTCATGAAAATGCATACAGTTAAAATCACAGTATCTTAGATTACAGTTAGCATTAATTCTCTTGTCCTTAAAAATGTAACTGTGAAACTGAATAGGATACCCCCTCAAACAATGATCAAAACACAAATCCAATCATAGATTTATTTTCACTATTCATTTGTAGTTGTTGTGGATACAGCCCTTAAACAGATGGTAGTGTGCATATTCAAAACTTTCTGTTCTGTTTTGTCTTCCACGGATAATCCTGACAAATTATGAGCTTGCCATAGGTGGAGAATTACTGAGCATCTTCTCCATGCGCCTTTTGAAGCAGAAGATAATATATAAATAAAAAGTGTGCCATATGTGTTCATTCTGTCAGAAAATACCAGCCTGTTATTTTGTTACTGCTTTTAAAAATTCAGTTTCTTAGTTCTTTTCTTTCCCACTCTTGCCTATCCTCTTTCCTAATTCAAGTGATTTATCCTGTTCCCTCCCCCCCCATTATCTGATCTCTTTTTTCCCTACATACCACTTTCACATTATCATTCCTCACTATGCCATTTTCCCCCCGCATTTTCATCATCTCTTCCTCCTCATCTCCATTGTTTCCCATACTTTGTGTTTGCTCCTTTATGAAATCTTTCTTCACTTTGGGGGAAGTTCTCTCCCGTCATGTTTACCACCAGTAATCATTTGCTGATGCATCATGAAGCTGATAGGATTTTAGGGATGGATGCCTCTCGCCTTTCTCTGATTCAAACAAGATGTTGTTGAGGCCTTTGTGCACTATTTTATCCTTTGAATATCATAATATCAATGAACATTTTGGTCTTCCTTTTCTTACTTTTCTATTTCATGATCTTTTTCTATTTCCCAGGATTTTTCTGAAGTTTATCTTTCTGTAACCCAAATGAAAGCCCTGATGGGAAAAGGGAAGCAACTGCTGCATCTGTGCACCAGTGTGGTAGCAGGGTGTCAACTTTCACTTCCCATTGAGAAACTAGGAGGGAGGCTGGCAGATAACTAATTTGTAAATAGATGAGGGAGGAATCCGTGCCTTTACTGACCAACACTGTTGTCCCTAAAGATGGATATAGGGAAGGTGGTGGAAAATTGCAGAAAAGGTGGTCAATGCCTTTTGTTGGCAACTAAATACCACTTCTGCTTTGAGCACTCATCCTTGTGCCCAGGTGTGTGAACCTCAGCCCCTTCATCTTGAAGAAATGCTTTCTATATCCACAGAGCGTTTATTCCTTCATTCATGTTGAGCATGTTAATTACACTATATTGTCTGCTGCTTGGTTTCTCTTAAGTTTTTTGGCTTAGAAACAGGCTTCACCAGGTTGGTCCAGACTGTGTGCTAAATCTACAGCCATATATGAAAAACTTCGTTTCACTACGTCTTTTCTGCCCTATCCTCCACTTCGTTTGTTCCCTCCTGTCTTTGTTCTTCTGTTCCAGCTGCCATTACTTTTCAGTGATTCCAGACTCTCCTTTGATTCGTATCACACAGCATCTCCATATGGGATTCTACAGCTTGCAAGGACCAGACTTGTTCTGTAACAATGTGACTTCCTCTAATTGTTCATTCATTAGATGCCTTTCTCCTGGGACACCGGAGAGATGGTCTCTGGGCAGGCACACTGAGTGTCTTTATTGTTATGGGGAGTCTCATATCCTGAGAAATGTACAAGTTTCATATTTTGTCAACTAAGGAATGTGAGGCTAGACTGCTGATTTACCTTCTGGTTATACATAAGTGTTAAACTCTGACCTTGGAAGAAAATACATTACTAGCATGAAGACTTTCCTGTCTCAAGAATTCCTCCTCAGGAATGTTATCCTCATTCACAGTGGTAGACAAAAAATATACTCTCA
The DNA here is from genome assembly GCF_033783945.1 of Neopsephotus bourkii. NCBI lineage: Eukaryota > Metazoa > Chordata > Aves > Psittaciformes > Psittacidae > Neopsephotus > Neopsephotus bourkii. Next base: position 32,353 of record NW_026901344.1, on the reverse strand, counting down.
GACAGTCCATTTCTGCTTTCTTAAGTGTAAAAACCAGACCTGAGCATATTCTTTAGTTCTCCCACTGGCACTGAGGTACCACTTTGACAAAGTCTTGAATAACTTCTTAAGTTTGCGTAAAAAAACAAGTCTCAAACAGAGATTTTGAACTGTGAAGGCATTCTGCAACACCTATACATTGCTGGGTGTCCTGGGTTTAGCAGTAGCAGTCATTTTTCTTGGTAGCTGGTGCAGTGCTGTGTTTTGACTTTCGGTCTGGAAACAAAGCTGATAAAAATGATGTTTTGGTTTGGCCAAGGACTTTGTGAGCCTCATGCTCTGCCAGGGAGGAGGGGAAGCCGGGAAGAAGCAGAGACAGGACAACTGACCCAAACTAGCCAAAGAGGTATTCCATACCACAGCACATCATGCCCAGGGGGGAACTGGGAGTCACCCGGGAAGGACAGGGGCTCTGCTGGGTTGGACTCGTTGTTCGGCGGGTGGTATTGTACTCTTTTCCCTTGCTATTATCTCTTATCATTGTTGTTGGTGGTGGTAGCGGTGGTGATTTGTGTTGTACATTGGTTGCTGGACTGTTCTTATCTCAACCCGTGGGAGTTGCATTCTTTTGATTCTCCTCCCTATCCCTCTGGGAGCGGGGAAGGGGGGGAGCCCCCGGGGAAGGAGGGGTGGGACGTGGGCCTCGATTGCTTCCAGCCCGGCACCACTCACTGGGAGTGAGTGCACAAGCTGGCTGGCTGGGTTTAAATCATGACACTGGGTCCTTATAAACTCTTGCTCTCACAGCCAGAGCATTTGATGGAAGCAGCTTGATTGTGTTGTTCCACAGGTGTATGTATCGTTGTCAGGAAGTGATCTGCCAGAGTGTACCTGAATAAATGGGTGAGATTTTTCAGCCAAGAGTTACGCGAAGTCATCTTCTCTGAATAGGTTTGCATTCCAAGTAGTCTATGTTACCCAAGGCTACTTTGGGATTCTGTGGCACAGTTCAGTAGAAACTGTCTTTAGCAACCTTGCTGTGTAGACTTCAAAGACAGCTATATGTAGGGTACCAGTAGAATAAAAAAGTTCTTTGAGCTCAGACTCAGATGTGTGTGTACAAAATTTGGCATCATATTTTTAAAGAAGTCTGTTAACTAGTAAGTATTTATGGGTTTATTGCAGCCCGTGAATGAAACATGTATGCTGCAGCAATAAGCACTGTGGCTAAATTTAGACTCAGGATTCCTTCCTTCTTCTTTTCCTCTGCATGCTGACGTACTTGTGTGGACTTACCCCAAGCCTTTTTTGAAATCACAGACAACTTCCATTTTTGTAGAGAAAATATTATCTTCTCCTTCAGACCTCAGTGAGTCTTAACTCATCCTTTGCTTTTTGGCACTCTTCTGCCATTTTCAAATCTGGATTATTCTCTATAATTGTTTAATGAAGTTTTCTTTGTGTGGAGAACAAGCCTGTTTTTATTAAAAACAGGAGCTTTACTCTTAGAGGTTGATGAGTATAAAACCTGCAGGTAGTGCTGATGTTGGCATGTGTGAACGCTGTTTTTTTGCTGTTTCATTTCAATAACATATTTGCAGCAGTCGATAACCTACTGCTATTTAGATATCTTTGTTTTCTTTTCCTGAATAACTTTTTTCATGGATTCCAGGTGTGAAATTAAAAATGTTGAGTTTCCGGAGTGCTGATCCAGGTAATGAACAGTTTGTGATAATTTCATCTACAGGGAACCACTTTATTTTTCTGGCTTTTTCATAGAAACCGGCAATTCCACAAGCTGACAGACACTAGTAGACCACTAGAATAAGCTGGATGTGTCTCATTAACATCCACTTGTCGCAGTCACAAGGTTGTCTCTAACTCCTGCTCCTCAGAACCACCCTGCTCACACATTGAACTATCATCTTTTTCTTGGACTGAGATTATGAAATTCTCTTTCCGTTTGACTGAGCTTTTGAGTTATAGGCTTTGAATTCGGTTTAATATTTGTAATCAGTTTCCCTGGAGAAGCAGTTGTTGATACAGTGGTTGGACAACTTCCTAAAGCAAAATACTGTTTTATTTCAAAGCAAGTAATTTTTTGAGAAATAGAGTATGTTTATTCTCCTATATGATTTTTCTGTATTCTTTTCCTTTGACAATTTAACTTGAGGCAGTTCCCCAGAAAAAGGCTCCTGGCGTACAAATCTCCCCAAGCATTTCCAGAGTATTGAATTGTATGTTGTCGGATGTGTTTCTGTTTACACAAGGCAAGTTTCCTTTTAGCTGTACCTGTTCCTTAATTTCTAGCCTTGAGCATGGGCAAATCAGGCTTCCAGTTTGGGGAGTGATCAGTTATTAGATTCCAGGGCTTCAGTTGTCCTTGCAGTCTGCTCTGAGAGACTCTTGATGGGCCATTTCATCCTTGTGTCATCTTCCATAACATGTAGTACACAAGAAGGTCAAATAGGAAGTGGTCCATCTTAGTATTCAGGAACTCTGCTATTAGCACTTAACAACTGCAGGCAAGTTTCACTGATTGTTCATTAGTGCAATGCCTTTAGAGGCACAATAGATACGGAAGTTTTGCCAGATAGCGTTACAAGTATGACACCTTGTATGTTGACTTGGTATCTCACCAGATGGAAGCCCCTCCTATTTATAACCTAAGACAGAAATTGTATCTTTACATCCCAAAATGGAATGCTAATCTGTTTTTTCCCTCTACCTCACCACAGACTAGCCCTTTATATACTCAACTATATGTTTCTGCTGGTATGTTGGAGAATTTGATTTGTTATCTTAGCTTGTCAAAACAAAACAGTTTTGGAACTCTGATTTCTCACTTTTGTTTCTTACTTTCTCACTTTTTTGTTTCTCTACTTATTCCTCATTACTCTTTAAAAGGTTCTGTGCACAAGAGATGAAGGATCATGGGGGATTTTAACTTCCCTGATGTTTGCTGGAAGGACTGTGCAGCAACCCAGCCACAATCCAGGAGGTTCCTCCAGTGTATGGATGATAATTTCCTCATGCAAATGGTGGATGAGCCAACCAGGAGAGGTGCGCTGCTGGATCTCATCCTCACTAACAAGGAGGGTCTGGTCGAAGCAGTGAAGGTTGAGGGCTGCCTTGGTTGCAGTGACCACGAGATGGTGGAATTCAGGATCTTGTGTGGTAGGACCAGTAGAACAGCAAGTAGAATTGCAACCCTGGACTTTAGCAGGGCAAACTTTGGCCTTTTCAAGCAATTGCTAGGGTTAATCCCATGGGCTAGGCTGCTTGAAGATAAAGGGGCCCAAGATAGTTGGTTGACGTTCAAGGACTGCTTTTTCCAAGCTCAAGATCAGAGCATCCCGACACGCAGGAAGTCAAGGAAGAGGGCCAGGAGACCTGCGTGGCTAAATAGGGAATGGCTGGGTATGCTTAAGTGGAAGAGGAGAGTTTACAGGTCATAGAAGGAGGGGCTGGCCACTTGGGAGGAATATAAGGCTGCTGCTAGAGGATGTATGAAGGCAGCTAGGATGACTAAGGCTTCCTTGGAATTAAAGCTGGCGAGAGGGGTCAAGGACAGCAGAAAGAGCTTTTTCAAATACATGGCAGGTAAAACTAACACCAGAGGCAATGTAGGCCCGCTGATGAACGGGACGGGTGCCCTGGTGACAGAAGATACAGAGATGGCAGAGTTACTGAATGCCTTCTTTGTCTCTGTCTACTCTGCCGGAGGCAGTCCTGAAGAGCCCTGTACCACTGAGACCTCAGATGAAGTCAGGTCAATGGAGCGGTTTGTCTTAGTCGATGAGGAATGGGTTAGAGACCATTTGAGCAATCTGGACATCCATAAATCCATGGGTCCAGATGGGATGCACCCATGGGTGCTGAGGGAACTGGTGGAGGTCATTGCTAGACCACTCTCCATCATCTTTACCAAGTCTTGGGAAACAGGAGAGGTGCCTGAGGACTGGAGGAAAGCAAATGTCACTCCAGTATTCAGAAAGGGCAAGAAGGAGGACCCGGGTAACTATAGACCGGTTAGCCTCACCTCCATTCCTGGGAAAGTGATGGAACACCTTATCCTTGGTGCCATCTTAAGGCATATCAAGGATAAGAGGGTTATGAGGGGCAGTCAACATGGCTTCACCAAGGGGAAGTCATGCTTGACCAATCTCGTAGCCTTTTATGAGGAAATAACACGGTGGATGGATGATGGTAGAGCGGTGGATGTGGTCTACCTTGACTTCAGCAAAGCGTTTGACACAGTCTCCCACAGCATCCTCGCAGCTAAATTGAGGAAGTGTGGTCTGGATGATCGGGTAGTGAGGTGGACTGTGAACTGGCTGAAGGAGAGAAGCCAGAGAGTTGTAGTCTATGGGGCGGAGTCTAGTTGGAGGCCTGTATCTAGTGGAGTGCCTCAAGGGTCGGTACTGGGACCAGTATTATTTAATATATTCATCAATGATTTAGATGAGGGAATTGAGTGTACTATCAGCAAGTTTGCTGATGACACTAAGCTGGGAGGGGTGGCCGACACGCCAGAAGGCTGTGCTGCCATCCAGAGAGACCTGGACAGGCTGGAGAGCTGGGCGGGGAATAACTTGATGAAATATAACAAGGGAAAGTGTAGAGTCCTGCATCTGGGCAGGAACAACCCCAGGTTCCAGTATAGGTTGGGGAACGACCTGTTAGAGAGCAGTGTAGGGGAGAGGGACCTGGGGGTCCTAGTGGACGACAGGATGACCATGAGCCGACACTGTGCCCTTGTGGCCAAGAAGGCCAATGGCACCCTGGGGTGTATTAGAAGGGGGGTGGTTAGTAGGTCGAGAGAGGTCCTCCTTCCCCTCTACTCTGCCCTGGTGAGACCTCATCTGGAATATTGTGTCCAGTTCTGGGCCCCTCAGTTTAAGAAGGACAGGGACCTGCTGGAGAGAGTCCAGCGCAGGGCAACTAAGATGATTAAGGGAGTGGAGCATCTCCCTTATGAGGAAAGACTGAGGGAGCTGGGTCTCTATAGTTTGGAGAAGAGGAGATTGAGGGGTGACCTTATTAGTGTATATAAATATATAAAGGGGGAGTGTCACGAGGATGGAGCCAGGCTCTTCTCAGTGGCAAACAATGATAGGATAAGGGGCAATGGGTACAAACTAGAACACAAGAGGTTCCACTTAAACTTGAGAAGAAACTTCTTCTCAGTGAGGGTGACAGAACACTGGAACAGGCTGCCCAGGGAGGCTGTGGAGTCTCCTTCTCTGGAGACATTCAAAACCCGCCTGGACACGTTCCTGTGTAACCTTATCTAGGTGTTCCTGCTCCGGCAGGGGGATTGGACTAGATGATCTTTTGAGGTCCCTTCCAATCTCTAACATACTGTGATACTGTGATTGTCTGTCTAAACCTCATGCCTTAATAACAGTCCACTGTCACCAGTCAGCATCCAAGAGCCATGTAGTAAGGATTAGAACTGTCTCTGTTTCGTGTAAAATGCCTGAAACAGTGCTAACGTTATTTCCTGTGTTTATGCTAGTGGACCTGTCTTCAGCATTTGCCATGCTTTCCCACCTTAGTTGTCTCACTCAGAAGGTGTTGAATGCTAGATACAAGAACAGCTTCAGATCATGTCATTCCTTTAAAACTCAGCTGGGGAGTATGATCAACAGTTTTACCTCTCACAAGGCAGTTATAAAGATTAATTTGTAATAATGGGAACCTGCTTTTCAAATATATACCTGAGATTTCTGTGTGAAGAAGTGACAAGCCTCACTGCAAATAAGATGCCATGGATGCATGTTTTCAACTGATGTAGCTGTGACCATGTGTGTGATGTCACAGCACCAGCAAGAGTCCAGTTTGGGCAAAGAACAGCTGACACAAGCAAGGGAAGCTGGGAAGTTTGGAAAAGGAAGTGCTTTGAAAAGGCAGTTGAAGACCTGTCTCTGCTGTCTAGAGAAGATTCAAATCCACATTTATTATTGCAGATGAAGTCTGAGAGTCCTGCTCAACACTTCCCTAATGTTGGACCAATGAATAACATCAGTGCTCGGAAATGCCATCTTCGAACTTCTGCTTGATATGTAATATCTTCCTTTCTTTTTGGCATAGTGATCCAGCACTTTCTGTCTGAATTATGCGAAAGTGGCTGTTACTGTGATGGACAGTTTGGTACAGAATAGGTGTTTCTGCTTACTATAACAGGTTAAATGCAGAGTAGTCGGACTCTTGCAGTTTCCAGTTTTTGAGAGCACCTATGCAGCTCTTCACTTACTGCCAGCCACTCATGTGTCTGCGTCAGATGGCACCCCTTCCTGTTGTGTGTGACAAGGAGTGGACAAGGCAAGAGCTTGGGCATGTAGGAGTATGCGAGGAAGTGTTCACATATCTCTGCGCCTCCCTTGAGCACAGTAGCAGGAACAGCCATTCCCACTTCGCCTCCAAGGAGCAGATGTGCCTGCCCATTGACATTTCTGGCTTCTGTTACTGTGAAGGCATTGTGCTTTGCTGAAATACATCTATTGTCTCTCGAGCAGCTTCAGAAGCCAGATGAAGGTGTGCCTCCTAGATTTCAAAGGAAACACTGATCAGGCTTCAGAAAAGACCACATGTGGATATGTGAACTTTTGTGACACACGAGCTCCTATGGGACAATGCAGGCATCAAAGTTCAGGATGCAGCAACTAATAGTTGGAGGCAGAGCCTCTTGGCTAGCGAGACTTGTCTGTAGGATAAGTTTCCATCGGAAATTGAAGTATCATTAGAAATTGCTCGAGTGCTTTCCTTGGTGAAAAATTCTTTCCATCATTAAGGATGATGCTCAGAACACTAATACTGTTACATTTCTACCCCCTTTCAAAAAAGGGAAGTTATTAAAGTCAAAAGCAAAACCAAAAATAAAAACCAACAGAAGGGTTTTATCCTCACAGAAAGAGACAGGCTAAACATTTGAATAAGCCTGCTGGAAATTTCACCTTTTCCAGTGATCTTTCTTACTCAGCGTTCAGAGAAGCAAGTATCATGTCATTCATGGCTATCTTTTTCTTTGTTTATATCATTAACGTGTATTTTGGAGTCAATAATTTGTAGAAAAATTTAGGTCTGGAAAGCAAGTAAGTGTCATCTTTTAAAATGAAGCTTTATATATAAAAAAAATAAAATATATGTCTGTGCCAGATAATGGCTCCTATGCAGAGCAGCAAACTATAAAAATGTTACTTTAAAAGATGAAACACAAAACAATTTCCTTTTTCATTTTTCTTTCTCTGCGGTTGTTATGTTAAGAAAGGTGAACAGGACAGATATCAGGAGGTGCTTCCTGTTTGTGCAAACAGATGACAAGTTGGCATTAACCATATACGTGATATAAGATTATCAGAATATCTTAACAACATGCATCACTTTCAAGAGGACTTTTCCAAAGCATTTTCTTTCATTTCCTTTTAAATTAATCTATTAAAATATGTGCAGATGTGACAGCTACTTAAATGAGTATTGGTTAATTGTACATAATACAACATTTTTAATTACCAAACTTTGGCTAAGAATAATACAATATATGCTGTGGCGGGTATATATATGGGAAACAGGTTAGAGCTGCCTGGAAAGGGAGGAGAGTAAAAAGAGTGAAAAGAAATGGCATAACTAGACTTCTAGCAGGCTGTACAGTCAAAAGAGATTTGCTAGCTCTGGATATTTCTTCCTAACTCTGTAGGAAAGGAGGATATTCCTTTCCTTGTAAATGTATTGTCCCAGACACCATTATAAAAAAAGGAAGACATCAAGGATGTGACCTCACAAGGCCCAACGTCAGTATGTAAAGCCCTGGCAGCTATTCAAGGGTAGGTCATCAATATGGCATTTCCTTACAACCTTTTCTGTGATGAAGAGCTGCTATTTTCCCATTCCCTTAATCCAGACTATTCTTAAATCTCATTCTGTGGTCACCTAAACTTGTAACCGGTTTGCTGTCTTCCTGTAACAGAAGTTCCAACATCACCAGTGTTGTAATCCACTTCTAGTAGCAATTTATCTGAGACTAATAAAATGGTTTTGTTGGTATGTTTGTCTCCCACCAGGGAGTAACAAAGAATTTACAGTAAACTGATTCACCCATTCTTTGCACTGCTAAACCGAAAGGAACTGAATTTTTCTGTAGTTCAGAAATTGTAGCCTAGAAGTTAGGGAGGCAGAAGGGCTTATAGGCCTTTCTTAGGTGTCCCCATCACCTAACTAGTCAAATAATGAATGAAGCAGTCTTTGTCAAGTGTTTTTCCTGATGACATGTGGAAGACTATGGTGCAGACAGAAATAAGGGCCTGGCCACCAATTTGTACAAAGTATTTTTAGAATGATAGTCTGTAGACTGATTTTTTTTAATGCTTATCTGTCTCCAGTAGCACAGCAGTCAGGACTTCCAAAAACAGAGTTTTGGATTAACGCCATGAAGACACCTGGCAATGGAAACTAGAAGTCCCTCATAGTATCCCACTGGTCCACTGGGACCAGTGCATGCAACCTTCAGGCTCTTGACTTGTATGGTTTAAGCTTTTAAGCTCAGATCAACACCCTTGATCTTTGATGAGCTTTGTGGATACGTGTGTGCCAATTGGTGTATCTCCTTCCCTGCTCATGACTTCTAGGCTTGATCTTACACCTGCCTGGTAATCTGGACTTTTGGCTGGCTATTGTAACTGTCAGCTGGACCTGCTTTGCTCTTCTCACTTGGACCCTGTGGGAACACAGCACATTTCAGTAAGGTCATTGCCTCTGCTTGCCTGGTCATCACCCTTGGCTTTCAGCTTGCCTTTCCTCTTGGAGCAGCACCTGTGCTTGCTGCCCTCTGGCACCTAAGGTTCAGGATAAAGAAGAATGTCACCTGAGATAGTTAAAGTTGTCTGGAAGTGTTTACACAGTCCACACTGGAATTCCATAGCCTTGATCTCCATCTTCTGTGGATTTAAGGCATTAGCTGCACTTCCTAGTTTTCCTTACCTTTACTCTGTGGGATTGGCCACAGTCCCATAGTCCCATAGTTCCTGCTGCAGTTCCCTGAATCTTTGCTCTATTGAGCCTGACATTGTGCATGTCCATCATGTAATCAGGGATAACCTGGGGGGGAAACAGTTTTCTTGCAGTTGAGATAAAGAACCCTAGTGTGCCTGGTTTTGGTCCAGTTTGTAAAGTGATACTAAGATAAGTGGGCCATAATGTTGGGATTAATCCTAAACATCAATGTTCACATACCATTAAGAGTTTCAGGCTTTAATACTTATTGTTGTTGTATGTTGAATATTCTTACCTTGCTAAGATAGTTAAGAACCGATGGGTTATGTTTGTCTCAGTCTCCAAGGTAATTGAAATATTCTGAGGGCAATGGAAGAAGAGCTTTTCACAGCTATATTGATCTAATTTGTCAAATCTATTATTTCTGGGAAGGGGTTAGCAATCTTCACATGGAACACTCCAGAGTCCATCAGTCCACAGCTGTAATTTATCAAGATACTTGCTGTAAACCTTGAAAACTAAATAGCTGCCTTTGTAAAGAATTTGCATTTTTTTTATTGAAAGCAATGGATTCTGTGTATGTTAATTTGAAATGCATGCTAAGGAAGTAGACAAGTCTCTTTGTAATGCTGGGTAACAGCACAGGACAGGGAGGATGCAAAATCAAACTGGAATAGGCAGCTCAGTATTGAAGCTGAGGGCACACATGGAAAGATTTATTTCAATCTTCTGATACACTGAATAGTGCTAAATTTACACATTTATTGTAGATTTTATATTCTGTATACATTATTGTGTATGACTTCATGTGCTTCAAAGGAATATGTCATAGTCTCATTGGCATTTTTCAGTTCACCAGTTTAATGTGAATGACCTGTGGAAGGATTATTTTCTTCTCAAGTCTTTACAAAAGAGCAAAACCAGGCAAAGCGGCGTTAGTGCAGTGTTCTTGCTGAGCTGTTGAGCTTTGTAGACTTTCAGAAAGCCAAAGTTAATGAATTAAAACTCAACATAATTCTGAGTTAGGGGAACTTATAGATGGGGAAGTACAGAGCATGTGATTTTCCACGACCACAGAGTAGTGCAGTGGTGTCAGTAGAAGATCCCTCTCTGGGTTTAAACTACAAACCAATTCTCCTTTTTGCTACACTACACTGTTTGGTTAATGCAAGGCTTATACAGAATCCTTTGGTTAAAACCTCATGCCTTTTAAGCAGATGTTTTATACAGTACACAAAATCGACATACAGAGACATAAACATTTTTGAAATTCAGAATTAGTAACAGTGGAAACTGTGTCTTAAAAACCAGTGATGACTCCTAGCTATTGCACATCTTCACAGGGAAAAACGTGCTCTGGTATATGAGAGGCTGGAATGCTTCAGAAGCTAGTTTCAAATCTCGTGACTCCCCGTATACTTTTAAGAGTGCTGTTGCAGTGCCCCCTGTGGTGTCTGGGTTGGTTGGATCTCCTCTAGTGACAAAGGAAGAAAACAAAGGAAAGGGCAGGAACACTAAATAAATGCCTCTTTTTTTTTTCCTTTTTTTTTTTTTTTGTGGTCTAGGAACAGGTTTAGCTGCTGGTGATGTGATTGAACAGAGCATGTAATGCTCCGGGGGTACATAAAGGCAGGAAGAGCCCTTGCTGAGAGAAGAAAAGAAAAAACTCTCTTAAGAGGAAGGTCTTCTGAGAAACAACATTATAGAACCAAAATAGAGCAACTAAAGGAAGGAAGTCCATGTCCTATATATACAGAAAGGGAGGGGGATCTTCTCCATAGTAACAGCCAGAGCAGGGGAGGGGGAAAAGGGACAACCCAAACTGCAAAAGATGTGTTAACAAATTGTACAGAAAAGAGAGATTTGGGGTTTGCTCTTCCCTGTGGTTTCAGTGTGATACGAAGTCCCATTAAAAAAAATTATTTAAGCTAATAAAATGAGGATTAATTATTTTGGGACAGTTATAAAGCTTGTACTTTAGTATTTGTACTTTATATTTGAAACATTATTACAAGACTTGAAGCTTGGTTGTTAAAAGAAGGTTTCAGTTCTGTGATTTACACTGTGCATCCATTACTCCTATGTATTTGTATTATTGCTGTGTAGTTACAAAATGTTTTGGCACTGGAATACAGCCAGATTTTGCAATGGTATTTAATACACAGAAGTTAGGTGAAGTGGCCTGTATGTCTGAAACAGTAGTGTTGGTGTCACAGGAGTAATCACTTGCACGGAGATCACAAGATATCCTGAAGGGTGGGATTGTTCTGAGTTTCCTGATGTGGTTTTGCTGATGCACTGAGAATCCATTTTTGCTTTTTCCCACCACTTGTTTCTTGCACTCTTTTCCTCCAGTTAGCTCCATCAACAGTCTTGCAGAGCACTGGCAGGACCCGCTGTTGAATATCTTGCCAAGCAAATCCCTGTCAGAAAAGAGAGTGGTCCTTTAGCTTCAGAAGGCTAGCGCTGTAGTAAAGCAAATCTTTAACAGTTGGTGTGAAACAGCCTTTCCTCCTCCTGTTAATTTACAGTGATTACTACTAATAACTAGTAAAGCAGTAACCACTCCCAATTTTAACTTCATAAAAGGCTGCAGCAGTGTTTGTTGTTTAAAATAAAGTATTTACTCAAACCTTTGCCTTTTGTATTATATGGGATAGATGATCTTTTGTTTTAAAATACCTGTAGTTCTTTTTGCAAAGACTGACACCAGTGTCTGGTTTCAGGGTGGGATGATTAACTGGAATAGACTGTTTCCTCCTTTGCGACATAGACATAATGCAAATTATCAAGATCATCGCCCGTCTGAACAAGATACGCCTCCACCTACTGAGGTTTCTGAAGAGCAGGTAAATGCTTTTCTATTATAAAATGTCATTGAAAACCTGGTTAGGAGTTGTCTCTACTGACTTTTTATTATCTATCGAGGCAGTTGCTTGAATGTTCTGTATAGCAGCACAAATTAGAGTATCAGATAGCAGTCACAATACAGAGGCAGCAAATTGCCATTACTATCCAAATCAGAGTTACAGATCAGCTTGGGAGTTTCTGCGTTTATGTGTAACTGCTTGGGTTTTGTATTTAAAGATAAGACAGTTTCACCAGTGTTGTCTGTTCAAATCTGATTAAAAAGAAATGTTTCAAAGAAGGAGGAATGGCAAATAGATGTCATTATTTGTCTTGTAGACACTTCCTTCACTCAGGTCTCCAGCTTAGGTTTCCAATTCGTTCATATTGAAGTTCCATTTTTTGGAAATAGGAATTTTATGCTAGCTATGGACTGCAGTGCACACTTGGTCTAAAATTTGGATGTTTCCCTCAGAAATGTGGTTCAGTGACTTTACGTACTGATGCCACAGAGAAGTCTGTGTCTTTTCTATCAAGTATAGACTTTTAGACTTACTGTATAGATTTAGACTTCTAGACTTCTGTAGATAGTTTTATTCTCAAAAGAGAGGATGATTTACTGGGAAATTAAAGAATTTAAGATTAGTCTTATTTCTGTATTCAGGATTTATTGCATGCACTCAAGTTCTCCAGGTTGTAGCCTATCTGCAGTTAGCTGCATTGGCCATTTTATAGTCTAAGGTCTGTGCTACCCTTGAGCAAGAGTAGTTTTCAAGGGCACATTTTTCTTTCCCCATAACCCTTTTTTTTTTTTTAGGAGATGAGTCAACACTTGATAGCACCATGCTGTCATTTGTAGTTACTTTAAAATGAGCTTGTCCCAAACAGAAATCTTTGCTATGATCTGATTTCTAGTTTCAATTCAATGTTAGATTATGTTCAAAATGTTCAAAACTGCAAAGATGTCGGCACCCATCCAAAATGGGGAAAGAAAAATATCAGAAATAAAAAAGGAAAGAGGAAAATAAAACCCTCACACTAAAGAGTGCCTGAAACAAAACCCAGAAACTTAGTTTTGGCTGGGCTGAAAGCGTACTTAGTGCCAGGTATGGAGTGGACCAGAAGATCTCCCTCCCTCCTTGGTTTGTTTATTTGTTTTATTGCAAAATCTGATTATGGGAACTTTTGTTGTTGGGCTGGAACTAATGGAATAGTTATTAGTGTGATTTATGCTGGATTCTCACCCAAAGCATTTATGTCCAGATTTGTGAAAGCACTATACACTTCTATTTTCTCATGCATTGAAGTTGTAAATCTCACCTTATTGCTGTCATTTGCAATGCTGTCAGTTACCCTGCAGAGAAAAAAAGTAATATATGCACCTTTGATTTCTCAGGACTGTCCTTAGAACTGCACAAGGTGTCTTACAGTGGCATAAATACAAGGTTTTCTTCTGTTCTTCAGATTAAAATTTACAAGTATTTGCAATGCTTATGCATACAAAAATCTCTGCATTTCTTGTGGGTTTTTTTAGCACCTTAAATTACTGTTACCAGTACCTGTTCCCTTGAGTCGATTCAGTTCCTGTGGTTAAAATAGACTCAGATGAAAAGAGCTTTTTGTTGTTACAATCTGTTCTCCCTGATACTGGCTGGACGTTTCTGTAAATGGGACCATTGCAACTCCATCCACAGCTTCTTGAGGTTAGAATTCATGGTAACTGCTGTAAAACAACCTTTCTTCTGAAATGTATTTCTGTGGTTAGCTTTTCTTCCACTGCCTGCCCTTTTTCTCATAAAAAACCCAATCTTAGATGAAAAATCGGAGAGAGGAGACTTTAGAAACTAGTTACAGGTTATGAAATCCAGTTTGAAGTTAAACTGGTTGCAGAGGTACTGAAAGTAACAATTCATTTCTCTCTCTACCAGAAAGTGAGAAACTGACATTGGGTTGTAAGGGGGGAAAAGGGGAAAAGGCAGAAAAATGATCAGGACGATACTTGATATTCTGACAACCAAGATAGCAGTTTTCAAACGTTTTGTAATGGCGTATTTAGGTTAAGAAGAGGAGGGCCCCCACCTCCAGGCATACTTGGCAGTAGCATATTTCTCAGTAAACCACCAAAGCAGGGAAGATTTTGAAAGTTCTGGGGGTGTACTACAGGAAGGGGAGGTTGCTTTTCAGGGCACCTTTATTTTAAAAGGCATTTAAATTATTTTCAGTACTAGCTCACATTGCACACCGAGAGAGCTGCACTTTTTAAGTTTACTTTAGATTGGAGTTTAACCATAAATTAAATTTGGTTATGCATACATTGCTTTTTACATGTGGCAGTTTGAATATCTGTTAGCACAGGGCAAAAAGCTGAGGTGTCAGGTACACCGTATTATAAAGAAGGATGGACACATGGTTGCTGATTACCAAAATCACTGTCTTAATGTGCCCTTTTCCAGATAATCCTTCCGTCAAGTGTCATTGACTTACACTGTTTTGAGAATACATAGAATCCTTCCAAGAATTTAACTGAACCTATTTAAGTATTCTACTGCCTCTCTTTTAGGGCTTTTAGGTTTATTTTAGAAACCACCTTGAATGAACAGTTTTGTGTTCTTTAATGGCCTCTGAAGAAGTAGGTATTTTGAAGGAAAGCAGAGCTAAGGATGTCTGGACAGGTTTCCGCATCTGCTATAGAACTCCATATTTTAGATACTATTGGATTCTTGAGGTCCTGTTCTTGCCAAGAGCAGCAAGCCCCAAGGTCAGATTGTAGCTGGGATGTGCAGTGCCATACTTTGTTTTACTCTTCTTACAAAACTGGACCAGCTAGGAAAATACAGGTGTGGCATTTTCAGCAAACGGTTGGTTTTGAATGGCGTATCAGAAAGCAGTCATCTCTGTGGCAGTGTTCTCAAGTGTGCTGTCCCAGATGCATCTTTGTGACTGCATAGCTGTGTTTGCTTATTCTCTGGAGAGGCTCAGCAGCCCTATCAATGGAAAAGCAATCTCTGATACTGTTAACATGACTAGTGCACACACATTGTGAATCAAACTGGTTTTAAAGTGGTCTTATGTTACTTCTTTTCCAGGTTGCACGACTTATGGAAATGGGGTTTTCGAGGGGAGATGCTCTAGAAGCTCTGAGGGCTTCAAATAATGACTTAAATGTAGCCACTAATTTTCTGCTGCAGCACTGATGGTTTTTCGTGTGAAGGAACTTCCCTCGAAGGGTTTGTACACATCTGGAAGAGGATCAAAGCCACCTGCTGGACAGACTCGCGAAGGTCGTCCCCGCACGAGCGTTGGAGAAGAGAAACTGGCTCCACGTGACTGGTGATTCAAAGCAGTGCTAATGAATGACGTGAACTGTTCCCAAGCCTTCACATCACTCGGTGGTTTCTAGTCTGGTTGTGCTTTTCCAAGTAACTTTAGTTTCTAATTATGACTGGATATCACCTAAATTTTATTTTTTTGTGTAAATCCTTGTTAGACATGTTATCAGGATTAATGACTAGGAAAAGAAGCTCCAAAAACCACGACAACTAGATTTACCTATCAAGGAAAATGACGTTTTCTTCATTTACCAGTCTAATTTGTCTAGCTTACATGTTATTTTACAGTAATAAGAGGTTTGAAGGTTATTACAATTTCAACTCCTTAAAGGGTTATGGGACTATTATGTCATTCTTTGGAAAGTCTTACTAATACCTGTAGTATTTTATTTCTTTAATTCCTTTTCAAATAAAAGTTGTCATTCAGCACGTAATAAACAGGTAGGAAGAGAGAAAGTTCATGTGCATATTGCAAGTCTGGTAAGTGACTGCTGTAAATTTAAACTTTTACACACTGAGTGAATTGCTATTCATATACAGGTCAGGAAGAAGATACTCATGGGAAGCAATAAAGATGAATTGAATGATAAAGTAAGATCAGAACTGAAATGATTTGAATGTCTTCCATGTCTAATTCAGACAGACTCGGTTACGATGGATGTATGCTGTGTCCCTATGTGCTGGTTTCATTTTTTGAGCTGGCTACACACTGTCTTAAAAGAAAATGATAAAATGCTGACTTTTCTATGTATAGTTCTAGTTTTCTACTGTCAAAGATGCGAGTGACCCTGCATTTGCCAAATCCTCACTGTTGAAGCAACTTGATGTTGATCACAGACTGGAATATTAACCTTAAGGGTGATTCAGGCTTACACAGAAGGTAACAGGATGATATGCCAAGATAGTACAATATTGGTTTAGAATTTTAGAGTGATAAATAAGCTTGCTTGGCTTGACTCTGAGAAATGCTCAGTGTTAGCACCTCAGGAGTTTCAGGGTGGAGAGAGGTGAACATCTCCATAAAACCAAGCTGAAGTAATACAAGATTCCAAACTGTGACTCTGTGAAACCAGTATACACATGTATCTCAAGCATTTAATGTTTCTGTATGTACTTGTGTTTGTACATTGTGTATATATGTGTTTATTTATATACACATAGGCATATTTAATACAAACATTTAGAATAAGATGCAGGTCATCAGAAGCATAACAGAAGGCAACACCAGGCACAAAGGGGAGAAGGTAAAAGAATACAGAAGAGAGAAGGATGTTTTGGAAATCAAAGTGAACACGTGTGTATTAAAGTAGAGACCTGCAGTCTTGCTTGGCCTGGAAAATATACCAGGGAACTACAGGACAAGATTTAGGGAGAGAGAGAGAGGTACCTTTCTTTTTCTCTTTTAATTGACTGATAAAACTGAAAAAAGCCCTTTAGGCATACAAGTCCTTATACAGAAATGACATAAAATTTGTGCAGCTTTTGGCACATGACATCGTTTCTAATAAGGTCAGTGTGCTGTATGTATTTTTTAGTATTTTCCAGTGGGTAAAACAAGGGGGGTTTGGAATGACTCTGTGTTTTCCTGGGTTTTGACCAACTTCCTTCAGGATTTGGCTTGCTGCTATGCTTAGTAGGGTCTGCATTTCAGTTGAAAGGTTTTGTTTGTATGAAGCTGAGTGGCCCTGTATGTGTGTAGGCTACGGACATTTCTGTAGCCAGAGAACTGTGAAAACCTGCTCTTACAAAGCAAAGGCCAAATGTAAGTTAAAAAAGTCCTGCAACAATTTGTATATGCAGACTAGTTAAATGCTTTGAAACAAAGACAGGTTTTAATTTTGAAGGTTATTTCCTTCACAAATATTTTATCCAAAGTAGCAATAAAGAGTAGTGAATTACTTTAGTAGAAGTCAAATTCTGCCTGTAGGAAATAAAGGTCCACCTAGCCCAGGGTAAATTAGATGTGACCTGTGCCCCTTCAGATGTTGCCCTGTGACAAGCACAAAGTGTGTTTATTCCTTGGAGTTTAAAAATGTGCTGAGTGGCGTCCTGAGACATGTAAGTGGATATTCTCCAAGTCTAAATCCTTTCTTACTGTTACCTGTACAAGGGGTACTCAAATGTCACTGTTGTGTGGAAAACCCCATTTTGCTGGGTATTTCACAAAACACGGTCAAACGTAAGGGGTAAAATTCAGGTCTTGGTGATGTCAGTTGAAAACTCCCCTTGACATCTGTGGCAGCAGTTTGTGCTCAAAATGCTTCCAGGGTTGTGATTTCCAATTAAGAAAAAAAAGAAGTGGTGAAAGGAGGGGTCTCGCATGCTGTTGAACACAGTTCCTGTTTCATGCAGGAGCCATAGAAGAAAGGTTCACACACTGGAGCTGGAAAACAGCTCTGTTTCCACTCACTGGTGAAACTCGCATTGACCATTTCTGGGAACACGAAGAGCATGTTCTTCACATCCCACACAGGGTTCGTCCAGTACGTTTTGAATATCTCATCGCACAGTTCCTATTTTGTGTGACATGGGGTTTTTTAGGCACCCAGAGAATACAGCATACTTTTCATGGAGGGGATTTGCAGTCCCTAGGAAATTCACACCGGTTTTAGTAAAGCCAGGATTTGGTATTTTGAAATAAAAGTAGTTTCTACTATTAAAATTTCTCTGCTAGACTGGGAGTGTTGTCTTCTGAGACATGGGAGAAGTTTACTGGGGACTTTCCTAGACAGTTGTGTGATATTTCACAGTACACCCACAGTGAGGTCTGTAGTTGTGGAATCTGCCTGATAAACCACCAGGTTCTCAAGCCTTAACTTTTTGCTTAGTTGCCTCTGTATCTACCGAAACCATTTTCCTCTCTCAAACCAAGTGTCAAAGGTTGCCTTCTACCTAGTGAGCACAGAGGTTGACGGGGTTGGTTCAGGTACCAGCCTGTGCTGTCTAGAGCTTGTCGTTGCCTTTGTGAACATGTGATGGAGAAAAAGGTCTCGATGTTTTTGTATGAAACAGAACAAGCAAGCAAGCAAGCAAAACGTACTGCAAGGTACTGGGCAAAGAGCAACAGGCTCTCCTTTTTTTGTGTGTGTGTGTGTATATGTATATGCATATATGTGTATGCATATGTATATATGCAGAGAGTAAGTGAGAATATTCATGTATGGCTTTTGTCAAATTAACTGGAGCGAAGAGTTTGTTGAAGAAAATTAAAAGTCTGTGTTAAAAGATACCCATCTCACACAGTCTGTATTTGGAGTCTGTATGCAGTTGCAAAGGCACTCAGATTTGAAAACACTCAGAACTACAACTCTGTTGTAGGGGAACTGCATCTCTTTCTGGCTAAATAAATGCACCGTATTCATTTGAACTAATAGAGATTTTGATACGTAAGTGTAATTAATGTCTTGTGTGGGTTCTTCCATGAGAATAACCTAAATGAGATTATCATTCTTTAATAGTGTAGCCATAGTAATGTTTTATATAAATGAATATAGATACTATTTCATTACAAGAGTCACATAAACACACAAACACTATATGTATTCATATATATGCATATAATACATATATATGCCGACTTAAAACATACTTGGTTTGGTTTAATTTTCAGTAGGGTTACATTTCTTGTCTGTGTATATATAAAGGGGTGCTTTGACTTTAGGGAGTCCACTCCTAGTTGAACTCAAAGAGGGTATGTGCTACCAATAGTTTTCAGTCCAAACAGAGGACAAGAAGCGGATGATGGGAGCAGAGGAACAGTACAGCCTGATGAATGGGTGCCACTGGTGAAAACCTCAACAAATTGGTAGCTGTTTGTCATTTGAGTTTTTTCCAGAGGAGAGTTTCAGAGGAAACGAGAAGTTAGCTGGGCTCACATGTGTTTGTACAAGACTGTCTCTAAACCTGGATGGCAGCTTTGGAGAAAGCAGGAATATACGTACTTCAGAAACAGGTGAAAAATTCCCAGATCATGGCTGAACTGAAAGCAGGACTTGGTCTTCTGACCGGAGATAAATAGGGACCATAAATGTCATTTAAGTTTAGCAAAGGGGAGGACTTAAGGGATTTGAGGGAGCTGGACTAAGCAAAACCAGAGAGATTCAAGAAAAGGAGCAAAGCAGAGGATGGGCTGCAAAGGACAGGCCTGCACTCCATTCTGTTGCCCGAGTCCTCTTCTGGCACCCCATCCCAGTGGCAGAGACATCTGCTCCAGAAAGGACACAGCTCCTCGCGGGTCCCACTGCTCTTCCCACCAAAGGTTATTTGTAAGTCCCCTTGCCATAAGAGCACACCACCTTCCCAGGGACACGAGTGTGCTGTGTAAAGGAGGTGCATCAGGAGCTTGTGCTTTCACAAGGCTTGTCCTCTTCTCAGCATTTGCTCTGCTTGCAAGGGATAAAGGCACACATGCACCTCTGAAAAGAAAAAAGTTGCCCACATCTCCTGGTCCAAACAATCACCGTGGCTTGTTACTTTGTGGTCAGAAGCTTTTATTTTAGGTAGATACGTGCATTTTTACATGACGTTCTTTAACTGGCTTACAGAGGTGGATGCCACAACGTGCAGTAGCTTCAACTGAGCACAATTTAAAGCACAGACTGAAGAGGTGTGTTGTACAGCACAGAGAGTTTACTGACAGGTAATGCGTAACTACAACCAGGAGCTGTTGTCCCCCAGTGCCCTCCTAGAAGTTGGGAACCACTGCTAAGGCAAAAACCAATGCTGGTCTAGCGTGAGGTGCTCATTTGCCATCAAGATGCAGCTTGTCAGGCAGGTTATCTGCAGAGGCTCTGTCACCTTTCTGCTCCATTCGGTTGCCTGAGCCCTTTTGCAGCAGTTCAGGAGAAACCTGAAATACACCGATATGTATGTGTAATACATTGTGTTAGAGGGGCTTGGCTCACAAGGGCAGAGTTGAGTTACAGGGGTCACAGCATGAGTTTGCAAAGGAAATCTCAGTTTGCACTGTGTATATGTATAATCCATATACACAGGTATGGTAGTGTCTTGTGAGCACACTCACTGCCCTTAGATAAAAATTCAGTTTTCCCTTCTCAGAAGACAGCATGGCAATGGTCTGCAGACTAGGGTGAAGCAAGAAAGACCTGCATTCTGTGCAGCTATAGCTCTATACGGAGAGCTATCCAGCATCCCCATGTGCTGGCGTGTGCTTGCCATGCATTTCACAACCACCTTACTTACAAAAAGCACCATGTTCCTGCAACACAGTGGACATGTGAGGGGAGCACCAGCTGCATATCTTTATTTAGGTTTCCAGGCGTATTTTTGACCTCAAGGAAGGGTTTCAACTCCCTCTTCCAGCTTTGTCCCACTCTTCTCTGCACAGCAGCTCCAAGGAGGCTGCATTCAGGCCAATGGTAGTGTGTGCCCCCGACCTGTGTCAGCAGCTGGGAGGGCTTCACAAGCGTAGAGTGCCAGAAGAGGGAGCAGGAGGGGCAGCCAAGTGGAGCTGGTAGTGAAATGGGGATCAACGGTTCTCAGAGGGTTCACCTGTGGGACAAAGCAAGGAGCAGGAAACACGCGAGGTGCTGGGTGGTAGCTGCTCGGCTGGTTAAAGGAAGCAGCATCATGCAAGGAGCTCAGATCAGGCAGATGAATGAAGTGTAGAGAAAGCGTTACTGTGCCTCCAGATGAAATGCTCTGTATGGTTTCTCCTCCATTTCTGTTTTCAAGTAGCTGGGCAGCACCCCCAGTTGGGGGAGCTGGTGTGACGCAGGATTCCTTCCGTAGACAGTTCTCTGCCCATGCTCCTTCTGATCCATCCTACCCAAGTCCACCTCCTCTCCACCACTTGGGTGTCCCCTTGGCTCCAGCTAGCTGCCTGCTGTCCCCGGGTGGGTACTTTCAGCAGCAAAGGGCCACTGGCTGGCATCGGTCCAGAGGATGGAGGCTGGATTCACCTGTCACACGCAGCACTACACGCAGCTCTTCACCTATTTCTTTTCCCAAAGGTTCTTCCTGGCATCAGGAAGGTGAAACATGGGGATGCCTTTGTTACTGAGAGAAAAACAGAGCCCAATAAGGAGCAAACAAGGCTATGTTTATAGTCCACCTGTGTCTGAGAAGGCTTCCTCACAGACTTGCCTTTGCCTCAGCTGTGAGCTCCAGCCTGGCAAAACCTGTCTGTACTGTGGTCTTGAGGAGGGCTGGCCACTACTGTGGACCTGTGCTCTGGTGTTCATGTGGAGGCTCTCTGAGACGGATAGCTACGTACCACTGTTCTCCAGTCAGCCCCCACCAGCCACACTGGAGTTCTGAGCTCTGCCCAGCACAAGCGGGTGATCTGAGGGGTGACAGTCACCAGCTCTGGGTAGCAAGGTTCAGACTGGACAGTGGGAAAACGTTTCCATACGGAGGGCAATGCAGCACCCCTTGGTGGTGGGGGGAGCTGCCTTGCATGGAGGTTCCAAGCCTTGGCTACATGAAGCCATGGCCAGCCTGACACTGTGCCAGCCGGTTTGGCTTTGAGTAGGCTGTTGGATGATGTGAAGCAGAGGTCCCTTCCAGCCAACACTTCTTTGACAAATTAATAGGGCAGCATAACTGTACAGCAACCAGCAGCTTAGCCAGGCTCCTGTAAGGTGTTCAGCCCATTGATAGATTATTGCATACTAACTCTTCCTCATACATTGTGTTTTTCAGGACACAGGCTCTCTGCAGGCCAGCACTGGGGTCAGGCCCGCTTTGAGGAGGGCTCAGACAGCTTTCTGAAAGGACCCGTCAGAGTCCCTTTCCCACCTGAGTTATTTTAGACATCCCTCTTATTCAGCCTTCAGGATGCTACACTTACCGTACCGTAAGTAAAACCACCATCATCCAAAAGCTCACTTCTGCACATTCAAAATGAGGAAGGGCTGTACATGACTATTACTGACTTTCTAGGCATAAAGAAAGGTTATTAACTGAAAAAGTTATTTGTATCAATCAAAGTGTCCATTCAGGTTTACTTTTCAGCAGAATAAAGCTGCTGGCTTTGCTCCTCTTCATGTCCCTATGCAGGTTTCTGTCCCTTCCAGCCTTAGCAGAAGAGCAGAATTCCCAGGAACTGTGGAATCCTGCATGTGTTTATTTTATCATAGTCCTGTGACTTCAGAAAAGAGCCTAGGAAGTCCCTGCTCCTGATGACTTCCCCCTCATCGCACGGGCTCATAACTCGACGGGAACCCAACATGTAAGTTGCCCTTACCAAGTCTCTCAGACTTGTCAGGGCAACAGGTTCAAGCAAAGGCCAGTCAAGGTCAGGTAAGGCTACTCCTTGTCCCCTTTCCTCCACTCCCTTCAAGTAAGGGTGGGAGGGATTCCCCAGCGAGTGCCCCCAGAGTGGGTTTGCAGTCCCAGCACCGGCATCCCCTTCCTGTCAATGGGTCCCAGGGCAACCACAGCACTGTCAGCAGTGAGGAAAGGCACCCTGGGGAAGGAGCAGCCGCCCAAGCAGCGGATGCAGGCAGCAGCACTCCCAGGAGCTCTGCAGCTTCACATCCTCACCCCCTCCCTTGAGGAAGGGCTTTTCTGGTCGCTTTTACTGCTCACCCCATGCAGCACCTGGGTGCAAGAGTGGGCATGCTGAGCTAGAGGGGAGCGGAGCTGCTGTTTCTCAGTGCGGGTAAGGAGCTGCAGACGACTTTCTGCATGGAAGTAACATCCCAGCCTTTTCCTGAAATGCCCCGAGTCCATGTGCTCCATGCCAGCTGCCCCAAGGCCTGTGGGGACACTGCCCCAGTGCTCCAGGGCAGGGAGGCAGGACAGCCATAGTGGTCACCAGCAGCCACCAGCCCCACAGGGAATGCAGACAGGAGAGGGAGGGTGGCATGGTGCAGTTGAGAAACCCCCAGCTGGGTTTGCCATTGCACCAGCTACCTCCTCTGGGGATGAATGAAAATGGACCAACTCTGTTCTCCAGGATGGTGGTCCAGCAGTGCTGAGCACAGAGCCAGCCATGTGGAGCCAGGCAAGGCTGTGTCACAGCAGGGTTGGCTTTGTGAGAGCCCCTGGCTTCAGGAAGGGGAGCGATGGAGCCTTGTTGGAGGTGCTGGTCCTTGCAGCCCAACTCCAGCTCCTGCCCTTGGGGATGGTTCATAAGCTGCAGGCCAGAGCGGAAGGGATGAGTTGTGCCACTAGACAGAGATGGAGGCAGGTTGCTGGCTGTGGCTGTTGCTGTCAGAGGGGGTCTTGGCAGTGGAGGAGGAGGTCATTGAGCCGCTGTTCCTGAAGATGCGGAGCAGCCTGCGCTTGTAGCCCCGGAAGGCGAAGAAGTAGATGATGGGGTCGATGCAGCAGTTGAGGTTCATGAACGCCACAGTGACTTGCAGGGACATCTTGAAGGCTTGCTGTTCACGGCAGGACGGCTGGTACAGGATCTTCCTGACCATGAACTGGATGATGTTGAGGTGATAGGGACTGAAGCAGAGCAGGACAGCCAGCAGCACCACCAGGATGATGGTGAAGGCCCTGTGGTGGTGCCCATTCTTCACTGTCAGAGGGTTCTCCTTGGCTGTCTGGCAGAGTTTGAGGTTGATCCTCACATAGCACACCAAGATGATACCCACAGGCAGGAAAAATCCAATCACACAGGCTCCCAGGAGCAGGTAAGGCAGCTTGGGAATCTCCTCAAAGTTGAAGTACTCCATGCACGTCAACTTGTCCCCCATCCTCCGCGTCATGGGCCGCAGGAGCAGCGGTGCTGTCTGCAGGAACACCAAGGACCAGATGAGGATGCAGACACCCCTGGCACGGCTCATCTTGCGGATCCTGCCGGGGTGCTTGGTGCGCACCACGGCGATGTAGCGGTCCACGCTCACGCAGGTCATGAAGTAGATGCCCACATAAGTGTTCATGTAGAAAATGAAGGCTGTAACCCGGCAGAACCAGTCCCCAAATGGCCAATCAAACTCCAGGACATAGTAGGCAATCCTGCCCGGCAGTGCCAGGGTGAAGAGCGCATCGGAGAGGGCCAGGTTCACCAGGTAGAGGTCGGTGGAGTTGAGTTTCTTCTTCCTGCTCTGGAAGGTGATGCAGAGGGCCAGGATGTTCCCGCAGGCACCGAACACCAGCAGGGCAGTGTAGAAGAGGGAGAAGGTGACTTTGGCAGAGAAGTGGTGGTTGTGCACGTTGCAGCTGCTCTGGTTGCTGGAGGTGAGGTTGGCAGGCGGGAACACAGCCTCCGCAACAGCCATTTCCACAGTGCCTCGTGAGCTCTTGCCCTCTCCCTTGGAGTAAGAACAGAGATGAAACTTGCAGCTTATTGGTAACAGGAGTGGTACCCGTAGGGCTGGCCCTCGCTGCAAAGCAAAGAGCCAGTCCCCTGCTCCCTGCCTCCCCCCAGCAGCACACAGCTCGAGTCATTTGGAAAAATGCACCTCTTGTGATTTCGGTGCGAGCGCCCCAACAAAGGCTGTGACTCATTGTGTTCTTGTCACCAGCTCCTCTTATTTCGGGGCTTCTTTTTGCAAATCAATTCCAGAAAGGGAGGAGGGGAGATACCCTGTCACACAAACAAGGTCCCAAACTTGCCTGGAGACAGCAATGTCATTTGTTCATCGAAATGGGGTGCTTTACTGAGAAAATGCCCAGAAAGCGGGGGGGGGGGGGGGTTGGGGAAGGGGTGATGAGGTGGGTCTGGGGGTGCAGAGGTGATCGCTTCTGCTCCCCTTTGCAAAGATCAGCACCTTTGCAACCCCTGGGTTGGGACCAGAACAGGAACACACCTGAAGGAATTCAAAGTGAGGAAAAATCCCGGCTTTCCCCAAAATTCCCATCCCATCCAAAGCGGGGAGGAGGGAATATACACACCCAGCACCGAACCCGTGTGTCCCGCACACCCTCCCGCAGTTTGCCCTGCTGCGGGACACGGCTCCGCACACCACAACGGGCCGGGACAGCAGCGGGGACCCCCCGCACCTCCATCCCTCGCCTTCCCTCCCGCGGCCCCCGGCCCTGCGCTCAACCCACGGGGCGGCCTCCGGGCTCCACTCCGCTGGCGCTCAACAGCGACGGGACGGGACGGGACGGGACGAGACGGGACGGTTCCCAGGCGGCGGGGCTGAGATGCTCTAACCTGTGAGCAGAGGTGCCTCCTCCTTCTTCCCCTCCTTCTCCTCTATTCCTCCTTCTCTATTCCTCCTCCTTTTCACCGGCCGGCGCTGAGGCCAGGGTGGGGGGAGCAGCCGCTTCGCCCCCCTCCCTGCATGCACCCGGCTGCGTTGTGAGCGCTTCTCGGGATTCGCTCACATTATAAAAGCACCCTGAGGTCTGGGGTTTTTTGTTGTTTTTTCTTTCTCTCTCTCTCTCTCTTTGCGTTAGTAAAAATGTGTGTTCTTTCTGGGTTTGAGGTTTCTCTTTTCGGTGTGCAAGAGGCATTTTGCTGCAGTGGGGGTTATGCTCAGTAGTGACTGAGCTGGAGAAGATAAATGACTGTACCTGCACAGCAGTCGCTCCTGACATCTGAGCTGACTTTGGGTTTCACTCTGAAAATTTCTACAAGGATGCAAAATGCGACTGAACAATGAAAACAACCCAACTCTGGCTCTTGTGCCATCCAGAGGGTTCAACCCTGCACACATACACATGGCCAGGGCAGCACCATCAGACTGTGGTACCTAAAAAAGTCAGGATGAATCTCCCATGGAGCCTATTGCGCCTGTGGCTGGTGCGTGGCATGGCTCCCCAGGCTGTGGCAAAACCCAGATTTGCCTTTCATACACGCACACAGCGACCACCAGGCACAGCTCCTTGAGGCTAACCTGAGTGGAATGAGACAGTTTGCCCTGAGTGAACATACAGAATCACAGAATGGTTTGGGTTGGAATGGACCATAAAGATCATCCAGTTCCAACCCCTCTGCCATGGGCAGGGACACCTTCCACTAGCCAGGTTGCTTAACGCCCCATCCTCACACAGCCAGGGACGGGGCATCCATAACTTGTCCTGGCAACGTGTGCTAGTGCCTCACCACCCTCATTGTATATTTTCATTATTAGGATGATCTGTTGTCCGTTCAATGTAGGGCAAAGCCTTTTGTCTCAGTTGGAGCTCTCAGGGGGACAGAGACTGCTCTGTCCCTGCAGGGTGCCGGGCAGTGGAGAGCTCTGATTGACCCCACAGGCCTATATGCAGGTGCTGCTGGAGACTGGTACAAGTCAACCAGTACGTTTTCCCATGGGAGAGAGAGAATATTCCCCCACCCAGCACTTCCCAAAATGTTTGCAGAAGCTTAGCCTGCCTCGTGGCCACCAGAATGGCCTTCCCCGTAGTAGCTGTTTAATAGAGACCACAGGGACTTTTAAATCCCAAGAGGATTTTATGCACTTTTTAGTGGGTTTAGGGGTTTTTTGGTGGTGGTGGTGGTGATCATCTTGCTTGTTTCATTTTTTTTCCTCTCCCCAAAACTCATAATAAAGTAGGAAATTCCCATCAGGGGACATTCAGGGAACTACTGAAAAATCCTGAGGCCAAGAAGTGGACAAAGCCTTGGTGGCATGGTTTAGTGTGAGATGTCCCTGCCCATGGCGGGGGGGGTTGGAACTAGATGATCTTAAGGTCCTTTCCAACCCTAACTATTTTATGATTCTATTCTATGATTCTAAGTGTCAAGGTTAAGACTCCATTTAAGCTAGACTTACAGTTCCCTCTGAGCTAGTAAAGCTCAATCAATTCTTTAATTGCATAATATTCATAATGTTTTACAACACAGTGGCATTAAACTCCATACTAATCTGTGTGCTCATGTACTGTGAGTCATTCATATAGAAATTACACAGTGACTGATATTGTCATGAATTATTACAAGTTGAAGGCACCTAGCAAAAGTAATAGTGAAAACTTGCTAACAACCATCTGTTGGAGATGCTTTTGTTGCTCGGAGGGTTTTTATCCCATGAAGGAAGAAGTTTGCTAATGAGAGAATAATCGCTGAATACATGATTTGTAATACTCCTTAGTAAGATGGGGATTTACTGCATGCACATCTGTCAGGAGTTAAGTTAATCGAACTTGTGTGGGGCTCAAAGGTTATTGAGCTGTTTCATCATGGTGATGGGAATTCCTGAGGGATGTAACATTAGAGAAGTGTT
This sequence comes from Neopsephotus bourkii, assembly GCF_033783945.1. Taxonomy (NCBI): domain Eukaryota; kingdom Metazoa; phylum Chordata; class Aves; order Psittaciformes; family Psittacidae; genus Neopsephotus; species Neopsephotus bourkii. The sequence goes on along the minus strand of NW_026901344.1, from coordinate 5,118 downwards.
ATGCCTGCAGAAATCCTGAGCCTGCACTGGCGAGTGGATCCAGAACTTTCGTGTCATCTACCTAATGCACTGCATGGAATACAGCTGCGCCTGAAATAAGTGTTGATCAGCCTGAAGTCAGGGGTCACTGTGGCACTGATGATGGAAGAGCTGACTTTTTGCCTGTGCTTTGGGATGCTTTGCTCCTGCCCACTCTCATTATGCTCTCTCATGTGAGACTTTTATCACTAGAGATTAACCCTGTCAAGGAAATGAATCCGCGATGAAGCCAGGCAAAATGCCATCACCTTCCAGGCAGGTGCTGCAATGACTCCAGCTCGTTGCCATCACCAGCACTCAGCAATGATAATGATGGATGGGGCATTTTGTGATGCAAATTCACACTTGGGACTTTCTCCGTTCAGTCAAACACCCCCTTGTACAACCCCTCCTGTCCCTGGGGCTCTGCACTTCCCAGCAGGAAGGCATCACTGTGTCAAAGCAGGGCTGGATAGAGGGGACGCCTGGGGGGGTGAGCTCAGCCCCTGAGCAGAGGGTGAGGTCCTTCAAAGGGAGGCAAGTGCAGAGTGGGGTCATGGGGAGCCAGAGAAGGGAGATGCCCCATGTGGCATCACCAGCCTTGAAAACAGCAGAGAAGCCCAAAGGTCCAGGTGACAGGGACTTGGGAATAAGGAGGAGGGAAAACAGTGCTGTCTGCCTGGTTTTATTTTTCTTTCTGCAATGCAGACGAAAGGAAGTGGGTTCTTCTTTTGTGCAAAACATGCTCCTGCCCTGCATGCAGCAGGTGCTGTGCTACAGGAGTGCAACCCAGCTCCACCCCTTTGCACAGGCAGCCCCATCAAGCCCAGCAATGCTGCACTGCACCACGGGTAATGCTCCCTTTCGGATGGGGGAATGGGGCTGGGAGAGACCACTCCCTGCTGTTGCAGCACCAAGGTAGTTGGAAAGGGACCCCCCCACCCCTGGCAGCACTGAGAAGCTCTGTCGACCCCAGTTTGCAGCCATCTCATTTAAGAGCTGCTGCCCTTCACTGAGGGCAGAGATTGGATGAAACCTGGTGTGGGATTTCGGGTTTGAGGTTCGACTTCAAAGCTCGGTCCAGGTTTTCTTCTGCTGTGTCCATGTTTGCACAGAGCCACTTTTCCTTGGGCCTGGCAAGGATCAAGCAAGGGTCCTGCAGCACAGATACTCGTCCCTGGGCAAATGGGAGCTGCTGTCCTGGGGTGTCCCTGCTGACAGGGACCCAGCCAGGGCATTGGGGACACCTCCCAGGGGAGTCCTATGCAAACACTGAGTATGGAGGATCTCTTCCCTGACTTGTGCATCATGGCCATTAACCACAACACAGCCCCAGCCAGGTCCCTGCCAAGCCACTGCCCCTCACTCCTTGCTGGGGGTCAGTACTGCCGTTCCCAGAGCCAGGTGTTTGGTGTTTTGGGATAGATGTGCACCTCTGAATCACCAGGGCTCTCTCTCCCATCCTCACAAAGGACATCACTCTTGCCATCCAATGAACGCTCCTTGCAGCCCCCTATCCCTCCTGGAAGCCTTTGCATGGATATTTCACCCCAACCCAGCAGAAAAGCCAGCCCGCAGCTCCTCTGGTACCATGTCCTTCAGGACATCAGCTGTGAGCCCAGCCATGGCAGTGGGAAAGCTTGCAAGGAACACCTCAGGCAGGTGTTAGCCCTCGCATGTGCTGGGAGAGCCAGCCAGCACTGGGCTTGTTCCAGGACTTTGCCTTCAGGCGCAGAGCCACACCTGGGGTGCTGAGGCTGTTGTTTACAACCTGGTGGGGTTTCCCAGAGTTGAGAGATGATTTGGAGCTGGACTTTCTGAAGGCAAGACAGCATAACAGATGAGGTAACAGGCCCTTCACAGAGAGACGGCAGGAAGCTTGCGCCTCCTCTTTCCATTGTATCATCATCTCTCCCTCTTTCCTTTCCCCGTTGATTACAGTTACCTTTTCTTTATTCTAATGCAAAACATTTTCAGGAAGCTTTGGGTTTAGACACAAAAATCTCCAATCCAGGTGCTTTTGGGTTCAATGCAAGAGGCAGGGATTTTCCTCAGCTCAGCCCCAGGATCTCAGGCCATCATTTGTCATCTGTTGGTAGAGCAGAAACTGGGAGAATGTCTGATTTTAACATGCCTATCCAATAACAGCAGCTCTGTGGGGAGCTCAACGTTCGACTCAAAGTGATGGAAACTGTAGAGAAAGCATAATCTGTACTGAGACGCCTGCCAGTTTGTGACAAAAATCTCAAGACAATAATTACTGGGGTTTGGGTATGCTTGAAACCTAACCTGGCCCTAAATCTAGGTGGGGAACACTGGGTAATGAAGCAGCTGAAATCTGCTTCTGCCTGACTTGACCTGATTTACTCTGCCTGTGCAACACCAGCTCCTGGAAATGACGTTGCAGCACCAAACCATGACACAGAGGAGTGTCATGGCTCACTCCAGTGTCTTGGGTGGTAGAACACAATGCGGCTGCTCCAGGACTGTGCTTCCTTCTCCTCACCTTCATTCCCAAAACGGGGGTATGAAACCTTGCACGTGGGCCGCACAACCACCATGATTTCCAGGTACCTATGGCTTCACTGAGCCTGGCTGTGGGGAGGGAGTAGGTGGGCCAACAGGGGCAACTCTTACTCATGTAGGTCTGGGCAAATTGGTAAGAGAAATACCAATGAAATTCACATTATGAAATAACTTCCTCCAGCAAACATGAAAGGCCAGGCCCTTGCTCCCACGCTGCGCCGTGACTTAGAAGCTCCATTTTGGTTTTGCAGGAATCAGATGAAAGTTTTCTTGGTATCAGATCTCTGTGGTTAAAAACAATGTTTAAATGCTTGTTAAAAAAACACAATCAGAAGGCAAGGCTGGAGAACTGAGGTCCTGTTTTCATCTGGGTTTTTTCTTACGCCAGGGCCACATATGCATGCGCACACACACACATTTGTAACGTGCAGCTATGACACGAACAAAAGCAACCAGTGCAGAAGATGGTCACAAAATGCAGAAATGAGTGTTCGTGATAGAGAAAGTGCCAAAAAATTCACCTTAATTCAGTCTGGATCTCCATGATCCTATGCAACAACTTCTTCTGGCAAGACATCTTCTAACTTGGTGACTTGCTCGTCTTTTTATTCTCCATTTCCATTTATTCTTTGTATTCAGTGTTGAGGCTGTGTTATGACCAGGTTTCGACCATGTTTGACATGTACCAGATAAATCCTATGACAAGTGGAAAAATCAGCATCCTCATCAGCAGCTTTCCAATATCTGAAGGGGGCCTACAAGGATGCTGGGGAGGGACTCTTCATCAGGGACTGTAGTGATAGGACAAAGGGGAATGGATTTAAACTTTAACAGGGGAGGTTTAGGTTAGATATAAAGAAGTTGTTCTTTACTGTGAGGGTGGTGAGGCACTGGAATGGGTTGCCCAAGGAAGCCATTCAAGGCGGAGTTCAAGGCCAAGTTAGACGGAGTCTTGGGCAGCATGGTCTAGTGTGAGGTGTCCCTGCCAATGGCAAGGGGTTTGGAACTAGATGATCTTAAGGTCCTTTCCAATCCAAACCATTCTATGATTCTATGATCTATGAGCATTTCCATGGGGCTCTTAGCACGGTGCACCAATGCCTCACAGCTACACAGAATGGTTGAGGTTAGAAGGGACCTCTGGAGGTCACCTGGTCCAAACCCCTGCTTGAGCAGGGACTCCCAGAGCTGGTTGTCTAGGACCATGTGAATATCTCTGAGAATGGAAAGTCCACAATCTCTCTGTGCAGCCTGTGCCAGTGCTTGGTCACCCTCACAATGAAAAAGTGTTTCCTGATGTTCAGAGGGAACCTCCTGTGTTTCAGGCTGTGCACATTGCCTCTTGGTCTGTCACTGCCCACCACTGAGCAGAGCCTGCCTGTGTCCTCTCTGCACCCTCCCTTCAGGTATTTATGTACATTGATGAGATCCCGCTGAGCCTTCTCCGGACTGAACTGTCCCAGCTCTCTCAGCCTCTCCTCACGGAAGGGATGCTCCAGTCCCTTCATCACCTTCACAGTCCTTTCTCCAGCCTGTCAAGGTCCCTCTGGGTGGCAGCATGACTGTCTGGCATATCAGTCACTCCTGTCACAGTTTGGTGTCATCGGCAAGCTTGCTGAGGATGCACTGTGCCCCATTATTCAGATCATTAATGAAGATGTAGAACAGGATTGGACCCTGTATTAACCCTGTGGTACACTCCTAATTACCGGTCCAGGCTTTGTGCTGCTGACCACCACCCTCTGGCCACAGCCATTCATCCAGTTGTCAACCCACCTCAGTGCCTTAGCATCCTCTGATGATTTATCTACCCAGCACTCGTGTGCAGCTGGGATACTCTCTCCTTCATTGTGGGAAAGGAAACCTCAGAGAGCCCATGGTGAGCAGTGAACAGCTGAAGACCTTGACACCTGATATTTTTCTTGAGAAGTCCATTGTTGCTTCCTCAAAGCATGGCTGTACCTGGCTGTAGCACCGGCCCCAACCTGTGCGTTTCCACCTCCCTGGCCCTGGATCCTGCAGAGTCCTTTGGGAAAAGGTGGGTCCAGCTCACTCTGAAATAAAACTCTTCCTTACTGAGAAATCTTCCTTACTAAAAGCCTCCCCTACCAGCAGTGGCCAGAGTGAGCTCTAGGTTTTGTGGCAATCTCTGCCTAGACATGGTGTGGGCAGACCAAAGAGAGGAATCCATTCACACCACAACAGTGATTCACCTGCAGAGTGTTGCTCACGTAGCACCGAGCACATCGCGGTCTCAAGGAGCAAGCAGTGGGCGATCACCCAGACAAAGGCTGTGGCATAGCGTGCATGTGGTGTGTGTGTGTACAAGACCTGGGCTGAATTGCTACAGACAGTCCTGGTGCTGGCATTTCCTAATCTTAAAGACTAGGGATACAACCTTAATGTGGCTTTCTGATGTTGCTTCTGTTACTCCCCTCTTCTTTTTATGCTGCTTAGGAGAGCAGGCAGGAGAAGGAAGATGTGGCACCTCAAAGAGCTCTGATGCTAGCTGATGCCAGCCACTGCCATGGCCACGGCACAGACCATGCACCTAATCCCACCTCTGCTGTGTGC